>NW_026930937.1:0-43211 GCF_032062105.1 Saccostrea cuccullata
ACAATAGTAAAAACTATCAAGTGTGAAAAAAACAGCATTTCTGAAATCTCATAGTCAATTAAATAAGCTAGCCGCAAATACGAGGATTGATTCAAAAGTAATGTCACAACTTCGATAAAACTTTTATTTGCTGAAGTAAAATGATTTTTTAAATAAAAGATGGAAGCCTTATTTATTACAAATAAAACCTAAAAATATCAATTCAACATGATTTATATTATTAAAATATTGAGCTTCAAGCAATGTCCCATTTTGGTAGTCGTTGCACTCGACAATCGTCGCCCTCTATCAAGTTTTCTTACCCTTGTCCAGATATCGCTCATATTTCAAGACAGTTATCATGTATTTTATGTTTATTTGCTTACAAGGTCATTCTATCAACCATAAAACATAAACTTTAAAAATTACATTTTTTTCATCAATTTGTTAGAAATGTGTTCATACAAAAAGTTTGCTTCTTCGCGTGGAATCAACTGATATTAGTAAACCCTGTATGCAGATGTATAGGGTAAACTGTTGTATAAATAAGAAAAGTTGACGATTGAATAGTTTAAGTCATCTCATGTATCATAAAATTTTGTTGTTTAGTTACAATCTTTTTCTTGTAAAATATCCAGATATCAAAAAATATGTTAGACTCTTTAGTATCTTTAACCTCACGCTCACTATATCATGAAATATATGGGGATAACGAACAGTATTCAAGCTCAAAGTCCATGAAATAATACAAAATAGGAGGAATTACGGACCTCCAAAACATCAGAGGTAGAAATAGGTGGCATGAAGGAGTGAGCATCTGCTGCCAACCGGTCACATCCTCCGCTTGCTCCTTGTTTTGATCGGTAAATAATGGGGAAATCTATTGTCAATTCAATTCAGTGTGTAAATAATGGACTAACAATTACGAATAGCATGAATAGCATGAAAACCGTAAGTCAGCATTTGACTCAATAATAAATTGTATTTACTGACAAAATCATTGTATCGACAATAGAACTCAAGAATTGATCAGTTTAAACGAGGCTGTTGATATTCATGTCCACATATGTATGATAATGACTATTGTTACATGTCACCGATAAGTCATCGATATATTAATGTCGAATTAAAGGCAACAGCAGATATTTTCTATCGCTCACTTATAAGAATTTAAATAAATTGTACTTCAAATAGAAACAAAAAGGTCTACAAACGTGGATAAGTGGATGGAAGAAAAACAATTGCAATATTCATCATAGCTGGTACATGTAAATGTTGTATTTATTCCGACCAGTTAAATATTTAGTAATATTATACTTTCATGTGAATTAGTTGAATCTGATTCGTCGAGAAACATTTGTTATAAAACACTATTACCCGCTGAATAATGAAGCCACGCCCTCCAGCGTAGCAACAGTCAACATTACTTGACGACGGGTGATATTCCAAAAAATAGTGACTGCGCAGAATTTATGCGCGCACGGTTCACTGTTATAGGTATTTGTATAAAACATTCAGTATAATATTATAAATATTGCATGTAGTTGAGTGTAACATTGAAAATTTTCACCCCAAAGAAACCATGGTTTTCTTGGGGTGAAAATTTTCAATGTTACATGTACATGTACACTCAGCTACATGTAATATTTATATAACAGATATACAGGATGTACATGAAATATGCAGATGAAAACCAGTATTCAAGATCATAAAATTAATTTTGTATGTGTAAAGTTTTAAAGTACATGTACTTGCAAAATTCACATTTTGATTTGCTTTTAAGGTTAAACAGTCTTAAAGAACTCTTTTGGTCTTACATACATAAGAATGCTTTTTGAAATTGGAAGCTTCTTTTAAATGAGAGCATTATTGCATTATTGCAAATATATTGGGCATCAGAAGTTAAATGTACACCAATGTTTTTTTTTTTCGAAATTCACGAAAAATAACACATTCTCTGTTCTCCCTGTTTTATTAAATTTATCATAAAATCAACTTTTTGTATACTTTGCTTTATTAGAAAGAAAAAAAAAACATTATATAGCAATTATAGATATTACAATTCAAACTTTAGCAAGGACTCCATGGTACGTTAGTAAATCCTGTGTAGAGAATTGGATTGCAAGGATTACACGGGCCATATCTCCTTCTCAGATATTCGGACATTTTCTTTATTGTACTTTTAATGTAAAATAGTTTCCCTGATATTCAAGTTTCAAAAATATCTTAAGTAGCAAGGATTTTGGAAGTCTTAGTATCAGAATTATGCATTTAAACCAGTTCTTACGTAATATATAAGATTCAAAAAAAAAAAAAAAAAAAAATACGATTTGTTCATGCTGACACACACTTCTGTTTGTTTATGTCTCCCGTCTTAAATAATATGGCGATCTATAGATTTTTTGCGATTATTGGTAAATTTAAACTATAATAAATGAAAAGAAATGCAGTTTTTGTTCTTTGAACCATTAAAATTGCGACGATGGGAAAGTCTTAAAATGGCTTTATTGGTGAAGGTACAATTTTTTCTCAAATTACCTCTTAAGTAACAAAAAGAAGGTAAAACAGTTTGATGTGTCAAATATAAATCCATTTTTATGTAATATATATCCGCGTGCATTTAAACTGATAGCACCACAAGGTCTTCCATATCTGTTTCATATTTGGCTGTGTAACAGAATATAGATAACGGCATACAAACAACCAAACCGTATGAAAAACGAGCTGATCTTAGTTTTTCCTTTGATAATTTAATTCTTTATATTTACATTTGTTGATGTCTTTCCTTATTTCACAATGGTTTTGAAATAGATATTCAATTTTCAAGGACATGCTGTTGGTCACATGGTCAGATTTTCTTGCATATGAAAAGCAAACTGCACGATCCATTTGGAAATTTCAGATTGTGACGTCACATGACGTCGCAGATAAGTTATGTTTCATTTCCATAATAAAGTCAAATAGTGCCCATTTTTCCTTGTCACACGAATAAAAAAATGAAAATATGAATATAAGAAATAAAATATCATTTTTACAGTTTCATTGGGAATAATGAAGTCGGTACGTGATCAAATATACTATAACGCCCAACTTCATGTCATATCCCAATGAAACTCTAAAAATGATATCTTATTTCTTAATTGAAGTGATATCTCGCAATCACCTGCTTATTGTATTTTCATCATTTAACATTGATGTACAATTTTCTACAGCAAACCAATGTTTTAGAGTAGTTTTATTCTAGTCAAAAAGTACATTTCAGGTTTTGTAGAAGAATGAAAAGTAAACATAAATTATAAACTGGGTGACTGCCCACACATCGAGCACAATGATACTTGATATCAAAACATTTCTGGTTTCTGGAGGATAATTCCTTCTGCAATACGGCACTGGAAAAGTAAGGCATGTGAAATTTACATAAATCAATATAATTATTATTTCAGCTAGGTGTAGAAAATAGCTGGACCTATCTCTACACCTAAGTTTGTAATTATATATATATATATATATATATATATATATATATATATATATATATATATATATATATATATATATATATATATATATATATATATATATATATATATATATATATATATAAAAATATATATATATATATATATATAATCAGCAACTTTTCCTTTAGACATTTCTTTGCTGTTGATCTTAAACTGGTAGATTGAAATAGACAATTAAATTTAAGTACTTTAAACGACAAGTAATAAAATATAGAAGCTTACAGTTACATCCCGTGGCATGATTGCAATGCTTTTTCTGGCATGAACACATTGATTGACAGTCAATACCGTAATTTGGGTATCGGCATTGCAGACTACAATTATTTCCTTGATATCCAAGTGGACAATCATTTACTGAAAAAAAAAAAATAAAATGTACTTCTGCATTTTTTCCCAAATCATCGTCAAGTTTTTTCTTCGATGTGTGTAAATTTAATTCTCACACAAAAGTCTACAACCCTGAATCTTTAAGTTCTTTTTATAAAATAAAAAGTAACTCATGTAATTGAAATTAAAAGAATACCATGCAACTTTACAATAACCTTTCATGCATTCACACAAAAGACACTTTTTAAATTCAAGTACTGTGCAATGTCGTAATTTTTTGTAAAACTGTGAACCAAACTTTAATTCATTTAGCTATACTTGGCAATTAAAGTATAATTAAATACCAATTCAAACTGTAAACGTATTACAAACTTATATCAACAACTACCAATCTGCTGGGAGCGACAAATTCTGTGTCTCCTAGGGTCAAACTCCCGAGAGCTACCGACTATATAAATAATGCTGAGTCGAAATATTGCATAAATATAGGTTTCTAACTATTTAATATTTCTTAAGACTTGATAAATATTCCTGACTGTGCTAACGAAATGACTAGTAATTAGAAATTATTTTAAATTATCTAAACTTTAAATGCTCACTTATATAAAAAAAATACCTCAGATTAAGTGCACTCTGCTGCGCAATGCAAAATGAAAAACCGAACAGAATTTCAAGAACTTTATACCATGACACAATGATACATCGTCTATGTCATATGTAATTCGTAAAACTTCAAAAACTTTATATTTTTCAATCAATGTACATGTACTTGAATTACTTTATTAACAAACTACCTAGAAAACTTGTGAAGAGATTTTAGCATTACTTTAAATCTGGTCTAGCCGTCTTTTTTTTTCAAATATTTGTAAGCTATCTATAATAATTGTACATGTTTATCGGAGTATACAGCAACTTCTCCTGAGCTCCTAATTCTCAATCAAAATGTTTCTACAATTAGTGTGCATTTGTAATTTTTAATTTCCAATAATTTCCAATTAGCCTTCAACAAACTAATGTTAATGCACGTTGCTTCACTATATCTTTAGACAGACCAAATAAAAGTTATATAGATAAAAGCAATTCATAAAATCACCATAACCACAGACAAAAAATAATGCCGTACATAATCTGAATGTATATATTTTGTACCCTTTGAAGAAATGAACCATGAAGTTTACGACAAAACAGACAGAACACATCGATTCCTTAGAAGGTGAGGTATCTGTAGCACCAAATTATAAAAAGAATTGTTTACACATTAATTGTTATAGACTGAATCTCTATATATACGAGGGGTGATCAAAAAGTTCGAAAACTAATTGAATAACTTCCATACAAGAAACAATATTTGGTTTTAATGTTGATTATATTTCAAATTAATCATCCCCGATTTTAAAGCACATCAACCACCGTTCTGCGCATACGTGAATTACGTGATATTGGCGGTGACGTGACCCCCTCCGTAGCGTTCTGTCACAAAAGTTAAAACATTTTTCCGAGTTTTATATTTCTTTCCATGTGAGTTAATTTTTATGACAAGAACAGTTAATTTGTCAGAAATGGTCATATCTCGGCAACAGAATGGGTGGAAATAACATACTTTCCAAAAATAAGCATGGCGACCATTAAAACACAAATCTTCTGTCTCAGGAGAGACCTTTATTCAAGGTGGATAGAGAATGGATGCATCCTTTTTATCATATCTAATATGTTTAAAATCTAAAGTAAACGATATCTTAGGTACTTAATACTTATATCATTGTTCAAATATTCAACTATTTTTCAAAGTGCTAATTTGAGGTCTTTGATAGCAAATTGCTTAATTAAAGATACATATCTTTTAAAACTTGCTTTCACTGGGCAAGATGACAGGTATCATTTTTAACCATCAGCCTTCCTTCACTAAAACGATTAATCCAATCATTAATTGAATTTATAGAAACTCATTTATCTCAATAAACTGTGTACAAATTATTATATGATACTGTAGAGGGATTTCTAAGATATTACAATAAATTGTACAGTCGTTTGTTGAACGAGTTCGACTGAGACAACCATTTTTCGTCACAAGGGACCTAAATAGTGACGTCATTTTCACATTGTGACGTCACAAACAAGGAGAGAAACTTTATTCAGCATATGCTATTTATAGACCTTGTGTATGGCTATGTGTGTACCGAATTTCATTCTAATCTGAATTGTGGTTTTGTAGATATAGAGATAGTTTGCGAACTTTTTGATCACCCCTCGTAGATAGTGTACTCACATGCAGGAGTTGATGCTGTTGTTAATTGAGGAATGAATCCCTTTGAAGAATGCGGTGTCTTTGTTGAAACTGTTGGAGATCCAACTGGTAAATTTAAACGCATCATGCAACAAAGTATATCATTTGTTTTTCATTAAGTCAAATGCTGACTGACCTTTTTCATACTTATTGTTAGACTATTATTTACAAACTGTATTGTCGACAGATTTTTCGTTACTTCCCAGTCATGATAAGGAGCACATGGCGAGTGCGACCGGTCGGCAGTGGATGTTCACTCGACAATGGCACCAGATCCCACCTCTAATATTTTGGAGGTCCGTGCTTGCTTTGCTCATATTTTGTAATGTTTATTTGACTTCTGAGCTTTAATACTCATCGTTATCTCTATATATATTTATATCACCAAAATGACAAACTGAACATATCAGATTAAGGAAGTTAAATGACATTTCTCAAATACAATCGATTTCAAACTAATTGAATTTCATTCGAATAACCAATAAAAAGTGCATATCGTTAATTTATCAAATAAGAATTATCGCATATTTCAGATTAAGATTGAGAATAAGTCAAAAGAGAAACATTACACGAATCTCTGTACCCATTCCCTGGTTTCTTAAAAAAATTATATGCTAAAATGCCAAATGCTACCGAATGAATATAGAATTAGAATTCATATATGCATTTTATATTTTATTTTTCATATTCTTGCCAAACATAAACATTGCCTGTTCTAAGTTAGGTATACACGAAATGATTAGAATGTTTACATTGCCGCCATTTTGCAATGAATATGACATGAATATCCTCGTAGTGCTGGTTTGGTTGTTATAAAATGAATTGTATCTAAAATTAATTGTACATGCACCCCCGGGTGATATCTGACTACGATTTCAATGTATCTTATTTCAAAAATATTTCTTAGAAATAAAATTTCTCTCAATTGTTTATTACAATTCAATGCATTTGAAATAATGTGTATTTTAAAAAATTACACTGAACAAAATGACATTGTATAAAAAAGCTTAGAAAAATGTAAAAATTATTCAATACAAATTTTTTTAAAGCATTTGATAAGAATTTCCTTTTATTTACTACCCTTAGTCGAGAGTCGAGAAACATTTAGAAATTAAAAAAAAAGTGTGTTTAACAATATATACCTTGACATCCAGAAATGATACTACAGTAAGACCGAAGGCAGTTACATTCCCGTTGACATTCTTTTCCATAGCTTGGATAGCGACATTCCATTGTACAATTTACTCCAAAATATCCCACCTCACACTCTGTCTTAATAATTATCTAGTCAAACTTCTTGCAACTATTTGTTTTTTTTTTTTGAAAAAGTAATTAAATGGCTATATTAAATTAGAATAGCAGAATTATTTTTATATAAACGACTTTGTTTTGGAGAGATGTGAATGCTATTCTTTTGATTTTGCCCAGTAAAAAGGAAAATACATTTTAGAGAGAGATAAGGACGTACTGTATTTGTTAACATGATTATTTGAAGCTATATCCTGGCTTTTTAAATGTATCTGCTCAATTAATTTTTTGTGCTAATGCATATTTATTTTATTAAAAACAAAAGTATTTCAAAAAAGGAAGAATAAAAGTAATCTTACCCTCACATTTGTTAAACTTTACATCCCACTTTAAACAGCGCTCTGATGTCATACTGTCTTGAGGGCTGAAAAAAAATCATTTCTAAAGATGCTTTTGAGAGAGAGAGAGAGAGAGAGAGAGAGAGAGAGAGAGAGAGAGAGAGAGAGAGAGAGAATATTTAACGATAAAAATCAGATAGATTTATAAAAAAGAAAAAAGATTACCTCGAAGACAGTTGTACAACTGTACACATTGACAATACAAACATTAAAACATCTATATTTGAGACGTACATTTTCCATTATCCAGGCAATAAAATCAGAGGAATAATATTTGTAAGAAGAAACATATATTTAGGTGCTTGTATACTTCCTATATAAAGATCACTTGATATTAATCTGAGTATTGTTAATTGGATATAAACACATTTTCTTCCTTTCTGGTTTTCATTTCCGGAGATATAGCTTATTTTGTCTGAGTAAATAAAACAAGTTTAATGATGTAAACATTTCTATTAATATTACAATCTAAATATGCGTGGAATAAGACACGAAGGGAAAGCAAGTAATAATCAACCATGGTTATTGATTTATAGATTTTAAATTGAAAAAAAAACAACAGAAAAAATATCAAGACAAATTTTACGATAGTACCTATCCAAGGAAACGACCATTTAGATTTAATAATTCAAATTCACGGGTAGTTAATTCACTATATTTACATTTGCAAATATCTTTCTTAGATGAATCTATTGAAGAGAAAATATGTTCAATTCTGTGTGAATGTTATTTGGGGGTCAGAGGTCATAGCGCGACCGAATCACAGAGCGAGGTGACATTTTGTTCGTGTAATTAATGCAATTTAACTCGAAATGCATTTATTCGTCTCAAATGTAAATATAAATAATAAACAACAAAGTTAAAAAGTTCACGGCGAAATGAACTTTTAGTTGGTACGTGATCAAATCTACTGAGAAGCCCTTCAAGCTTCACAGGATTTGATCACGTGACCAAGTAAATGTTCATTTCCCAGAGAACTTTTTAACAGTGTTGTTTATTTCTTAAGTGAAAGTATTTTTCTCCAAAGTTAATTGGGTAATCCATAGACTCTACATCGTCTTTTCAACGGAGTTCTATTACTTTCTTTGACAACATTGTTTCTATTTCAATGAATGAATAAAAAAAAAATTGATGTTTCCCCAAATTAGGAAAATTTTATATGCTTATAATCTCATGTACATCAAGCTTCACTGCAAACATTTTGTCTTTTTGTAATTGATGAGCTACTCATGAATACGATCACATGTAAACAGTTTTTGGAAGGGGGCCTAACCTTCAGAAATCTAAATATCAAGAATGTAATTTAACTATTTCATTTACATAAATAGTTCAGATTTTTTTTATGAGTTCACGTATGTGTAGTGAAATATATGGAGATAACGAACGGAATTCAAGTTCAAAAGACCCTAAAACAATACAAACTAGATGCTGTCATGAGTCAGTAATACCCGCACTAAGGTGTTTGCCTCTAAATACACGCTCCTACATATTGGGCGGCTTTCCAAGGAAAAAGTCAAGATAATTCTATATAATTTACATGTACAGTGTATTCATCAAATTGAGTATGAAATTCTCCCTATGACCTATAACTCTGAACCTCTTATATTTATTTTACATGCTTAATTCATTATATACCAATTTGAATTCTATTAATGATGTAAATTAGATTTTGATAAATGTTTTGCTCATAATTGCTGAGGACCTTTTCAAATTTACTAGCCCCCCCCCCCCCCCTCTCGACATCACAATCACACAGCACATACTTTTTGGAATAGGCTAGATGGAACAGTTTTGTTAAAACATCGTTTGTTATGAATTAATTTAAAATTTGCTCTTGTACTATACATGTTAACATGTAAATAAATTTCTACATCACATCACGTTGCGTCACCCATTATCATATTTTTAGATTAAACTCCATTCGACACACCTCGGCCGATTCCCACTTCATCTGATAAGGTGACGGAATCGACGGCATGAAGGCTTGCCGAATGGAATAGCATTAGCAGTGTCATGCTGCAGTCTGGTGTGCATTGGATTAATATTCATTTTGTGTTGTAATTAGATTATATATTTCATGAAGTTGACAAGACCTATGGAGGTCGGTAAGTACAAGTTTAAGTATAGTGGGGGGTAAAATAAACCCAAACGATTAGGTTAAAGTTCAAAAAGGGTCAAAGATCATCGCATGCCACACTACACGAATTTCATAATGTGAAGTTATCTCCCGTTGTCGATGTGACATTCAGTTACTGCCAATACTGGTGCGGATCCAGAATTTTTTTTCGGGAGTAGGGAGGTGGGTTCACATCTCAGTCAAAAAATTCCAGCCCAGAATTTCCTGACAAGCAGGAGAAAAAAAAACTGAACACAAATCAACAAAATAAAAACAATGATAGTGGGGTCAATGTTTTCTAAGTTAGGGGGAGGATGTCCAAAGTCATTTTTTTATTTGCTTCAGTATATAGTCTTGTTTAAATAACAAAGCAAATTCCAGGGGGGGGGGGCAATCTCCCTACCCACTCCCTGTCCCTGAAATAGTATATTTTTTTTCCATTTGACTAATTATACATATTTTGTTTCTTGTGTTTATATTATGTCTGTCTATTTGTCTGCAGAAATTATAACCTTGCCCATAAGTTTTAAGTGGGATGGGCTATACAAATGGCTTCCACATTTTATAGGTTTATTTCTTGTGACAATTAAGACCTTTTATTTGGGTACCATTAATTTTTACCTCTGATCGCTTGACCTAGGATACACATTTTTACAAGAAGAATACCAAACCTTAAACTTGGCTTAAATTTTGATCAGTAGGTGCTAGGGCTTTCATGCTTAACATGTACTGTATTCATTTTGAACTGTCAACAGGTTTAAATATGTTTGACCTTGACCCTAGAGTTTGAACCACTTAAAAAAAAATAACCTTGGCAATTAACTTTTGAACAGGAAGTACTAGGGATTACTTATTTCACATGTGCATTCCTTGTGACAAGACTTTCTGCTGATATCAACAATTTGAACCCTTTGACCTTGACCTTTGAGTTTGACATATATTTGAGAAACTTCAACCTTCTCCATAGGCTTCCATACAGGGACATCAGTGTTTCACAAACACATCTTGTCTTCATTATTATTTGGTGCTCTCTCCATATGAGGGAAAAATTCCTGAGAGAGATGTATTCACAACAAACAAACAAATTACTAAAGAAAATATAAAACATGAATATGTTGGTCATGCATATCTCTGCATGAAAAAAAAGCTTTTCAAATACTGCAACCATATTGTAACCCTTTCAAAACACTCATTTGAGCTTTTCTGGTTTCCTTATCATATAACGTCTGTCGTGACGTGTCGTCCATCTGTTTGTCTGAAAACATTTTACATTTTAAACTTCTCTAGAACCACTGGGCCAATTTTACCCAATTCATATAGAAATATGTACATTTGTATGTCAGACTGTCTATCTGTCTCAATAAATTTAACCTTGGTCATCACGGTCATATCTACTGAATGAGAAGAGACAAGGCATTCATATTAAACTTATGTACTAGTATTTACCTGTGAGAATGGCATGGTTTTTTTTTACATATGACCTAGAAGTTTGACCTACTTGCAAAAAAATTAAATTGTTATAAATTCATCATTTTGAAAGAGAAAAGTTAGGGCATTCATATTATAATGCAAGTATATTATTACCTGTGATAAGATCTTTCCAAGTGAATCCTGACTTTTACTCTGTGACCTTGACCTTGAAGTCTAACCTACTTTTCAAAAATGTTGCATTTGCTTATAACTTTTGATTGAGATGAGATATGACTCTCACATTTGACATGTACATTAATTACTCATAAGAATTCAAGGTGTTTCCCAGCATATGATGCTTTTTTACCCTTGACGTTGATGTTTTACATAATTTTCAAAATATTTAACTTTCCTAAAAGATGATTAGGCTTCTGAGTAACATTAAGGAGGACTTCAGGAAAGACAGGACTTTTTGCACAAAAAACGTCATTTTTCCACCCCCATTTGACCCCCGGGGAAAAAATCAAAATTACGAATCCTTACTGCACATCTACATAACACCACCAACCATCTCCCAAAATATGATTAGGCTACTGTGTAAAATGTAGGAGAAGTTCAGGGAAGACGGGGCTTTTTGCATAAAAAACGTCATTTATTGACCCCTATTTGACCCCCTGGGGCAAAATCAAAATTCCGAAACCTTACTGCACATCTACATAACACCACCACCAATCTCCCAAAAGGTGATTAGGCTGCTGAGTAAAATGTAAGAGGAGTTCAGGGAAGACGGGGCTTTTTGCATAAAAAAATCATCATTTTTCGACCCCCATATGACCCCCCGGTGCAAAATCAAAAATCCGAAACCTTACTCCACATCTACATGACCCCACCAACCATCTCCCAAAAGATGATTAGGCTGCTGAGTAAAATGTAAGAGAAGTTCAGGGAAGACAGGGCTTTTTGCATAAAAACGTCATTTTTCGACCTCCATTTGACCCCCCGGGGCAAAATCTAAATTCCGAAACCTTACTGCACATCTACCAGACACCAGCAACCATCTCCCAAAAGATGATTAGGCTACTGTGTAAAATGTAGAATGAGCTAAGGGAAGACGGGGCTTTTTGCATAAAAAAACGTCATTTTTCGACACCCATTTGACCCCCCGGGGCAAAATCAAAATTCCAAAACGTTATTGCACATCTACATGACACCACCAACCATCTCCCAAAACGTGATTAGGCTGCTGAATAAAATGTAAGAGGAGTTCTGGGAAGATGGGGCTTTTTGCATAAAAAACTTCATTTTTCGATCCCCATTTGACCCCCCGGGGCAAAATCAAAATTCCGAAACCTTACTGCTCATCTACATGACACCAACAATCATCCCCCAAAAGGTGATTAGGCTGCTGAGTAAAATGTAGAAGGAGTTCAGGGAAGATGGGACTTTTTGCATAAAAAACGTCATTTTTCGACCCCCATTTGACCCCCCTGGGCAAAATCAAAATTCCGAAACTTTACTGCACATCTACATGACACCAACAACCATCTCCCAAAAGATGATTAAGCTACTGTGTAAAATGCAGGAGGAGTTCAGGGAAGACGGACGGACGGACATGAGTAACAACAATATACCCGAACTTTCTTTAGAAAGTGCGGGTATAAATAGGAGCAGAGCAAACACGGACCTCCAAAAAATCAAAAGTCAGCACAAGTGAGGTTACAGTAAGGAGGCGTGGCCTAATATGTACGGGAAATGTTTACTATGACAACAAACAAACTTTTAGACCTTCAAAATACCACAAAATGAAATTATTTGCAATTTTAAACTAATAGATACCTCTAGATATCTCTAGATTACATAAAAGATTACTATCACATGCAGCTTTGTCGTTTCTTTAACCCCATACAGCAAAATACAAATTCAGAAGCATTAAAATATTTGAAAAGTACTGCGAAAAGTGCAGTTAGATTTTGCAAATAAAGTAATCATACCTTTATTTACTTCAGGTGACCACCAAAAATATACAACTATATTGTCGTGTAACAAAATGTAGTTTTAGCAATGAAATAGAGGAGTCTATTTGTAACCAGTAATGTACTGCGTGGGATCAGGTTTCATGGGGGAGTGAACATCCCCTGCCGACCGGTCACAACCGCCATGTGCTACTTTCATTATCGGGAAATAACGGAAAAATCCGCCGTCAATTCAGTGTATAAATAATGGACAATTAGTATGAAAAACGTCACGTAGGTAGGTTAAGGACTCCCATAAGTACACCGCCTATGCAGAGTTCTTGTTTACGAGAGTGCATTTATTGGGTATTTTTCATGCCAAGATTGTACTTATTGGGTACTTTTTGCTTATTGGGTATACCCAATAAGAAGTGTCGCTGAATATGCTTAAAACACCCTAATTGGGTATTTGCAGGTTAGTACCCAACAAAACTTGGACACGACGATTTGTCCAAAAAAGTGTCCAAAAAAGTTGCACCGTGTTTTGTTGTTTCAGTTTTACATTCGGAACTCTGAATTCTCGAGAGTTCCGAAAATCAACTTCCGTTGATCCTGATCATAACAACGTTTGTTTTCATGGAAAAAAATATGGCGACTAAAAAACACTTAATGTCAACAAGATTTTCTGATTGACAAGAGGAAAGGTAAGTTTATTCGATTAATATTTATTCATTGCTGGGTTCTTGTTTAAGGAAAATAGATTTTAATGTAATTTTGAAAACAATTGTGCACAAAATTAAAATAGATATATCGGAACAATTAATCCTAAGTTGCACTTGTTTGTATTTTGAATTTACTCTGTCTTTTTAACTCTCTTGAGGGCGAGAAATATTTAGTAAATGATCGTATATTGTTAGATAATCTTTAATAAATCGAAAGTGTTTATTATTTGATTTTATATCATAACCAACTAAGTATGTTCTGACAATGTATAAATGAAAATTTTAACAATCGTGTGTTCATAAATCCGCTGTAAATTATCGGTTCATGTAGACAGTATTACAATCGCAAAGTGAGCTGAGATGATGATAAATAGGATAATTGACAACAACTAAATAATTGTATCTAAAGTTTATCTCATCTGATATGTAACTTAAGAGATTCTTTGTATTACTGAAAAACTTTCAATCAAAACAGTGCTTCTTTCTGTCTTTGATTTTGACTGAGTGTCTGCTTTATTTTGATTTTTTTTTAAATTATTGTTTTTGTCATTTGCTTTAATTAATTTAAAATAATACTGAAATTGAAATAGGGCTACTATAACTATTTCACATGATGGGTGTGTAATTAGCATCGCGCTACACCCGTGGTTTCCATTTTTGAGGATTGGGCTAGTGGTTTTCTGCACTGAGGAATCCCCTTGGGCTATTAGGAATTTTAAAATACATATGTAATACATTAAAAGCACCACCGGTATTTTCACACTTTTTTGCTATTAAATTCCCTAATATGGAAATATTCCAGACAGCATGCTCATATTATCCATAAATCTCCACAACTGCATCCATTTTGCAGTACTACAAGACTGATTTACTTAAAAACGATCTTTTATTTCCTAATTTGAATTCCCCCCTTTCCTTTGTTTAATATAGCAATATTTGCTTGTACATATATGCCTCACAGATATCTCATTATCAAATTATATACATTCACTCAATCAGCTCAATGATAAGTGTCATGCAATTATGTAGCGTTTTTTTTAAAGCCATATATGGCGTAACTGATCAAAAAATATATTTTTGAAAAATACAAAATTAAGTAAAGAAATATAGTTAATAGATTTAAATTAAAGCTTTTCATACAATTCGGAGCACAGAGAACACCTCGTTTTATCTAATAATACGATTTTATCTTCTCTGTAATGTGTTATTTAAATCTTTTGTATTTTCTTCCAAGTTGGAGAAAATTCCGAGAATCCAAATTAAATTTTGATATCTTTATAACGCAATTGACTTAGGTTTTGTAATTTACGGAAAATTTCTATCTTTATCATGTTTATATAAAGTAATGATACAAATAATAAGTTCTAATAATTTTAGTCTAATAATTTTCATTGTACATACGCCATATATGGCTTTAAATGATTTAAGATGAAAACAAAATGATTTTTGCTTCGTTTTAATTAGACGAACTAACGAATGACCAGAAAAGTAATATTTAAAATCTTTTTTTTTTCATTTTTTTAAATCATTAATTTATATATATGATTAAATTTTACTAGCGAAAATTAAATTAAACTTTAATTCTAAAAAGAATCATCTGTAGTTAATACCCTGACTTTTTTCACGATGAACTTTTTTTCAATGTTACTTTTTAATTTTTGCCTCTATATTTGGGCTTGTCGCTTTTTACTCGGGGATAGTAACTTTATTGCCACAAAGCTGTGGATTAGTACTTGATTTCCTTTATAGCACAGCGATGACTATGATTTAATAGCACAAAAAGCTAATGGGTTTACGTATGTGAATTTATATGATTAATGCTTACTTGTGATTTTAGGACAACTGGAACTGGAGATAAAGATTCCTTTTTTCTATTGATATTACATAAATATTTTCCTAAGTATTATGTTACAATAAATTGGTTTAGATTTTTTTAATAAAAGTAATCAATAAATACAATGGAAATTAAAACCATAATCATGTTCATTGAGGATTTTCAATATGTAACAGGTCAAACAGGAACTTCAATTGTGAACATTACAGAGAACACACTCATCAGAAGATGACCCTCAGAAATAGGACAATTGTAAGTAATCAGTAAAATGAACAGGAATACTTCATGCCAACCATAAGATTTTTAGAGACATTTTCGCTTTTTAAATTAGAAGAGATAGAGGGAAAAACTTGTACATACTACATAACTACTAGGCAACCAACCTTTAACTGCAGGAAAGCTTTTGGTATGTGCAATACAGCTACATAAAACCTCTTTAGTATTCATGTTAAGTTTGAGAAAGTACCTTAGTATTTTTTCTAGTGTTTGCCAACATTTTCATGCACACTGTTTGCTTGTTTGTACTATCATTTTAAATTTTTCAGATGTCCTTTACCTTTGCCAGTTTAGAATCATTTGTTTTAAGGGCATCTGAGGGTTGGTTCCAGAACTTAATTAATTGTAAAGTAAATACTGGGGTACTATACGGTCATAGGTTATGTTAATACATGTATAACATTTTGTTCTGATAGAGGTGGCATAAAGGAAAAGAAACAATACTAGATATCACTTCAAAGGAATAAAACATCTTCATCTTGTAGGTGTATTTTATTTAAGGATCACTACTTCATGTCTGATGTGCTGAAAGTTATTCATATTCTGTTTGACTGTAATTTTTCATATTTTCAACTTCTATCCAGCTTAGTCAATTTTAATTAAATTTTGTGCAAAGCATACCCCAGGAAGGGGGGATGGAGTGTCAAGTGTGTCTCTGTCCCTGTCAATATAATTTCAAAGCAGTTAGTAAGGTTTGGGTCAATTTTAAATCCTCTTTAGCAGAACCATTGGGCTAAAAACAATACTAATGTGAAATCTTTATCATTAAGTGTAAAGATGTTTTTGAAGATTATGTACCCCTAAAATTTGCAAGGAATAGGTGTAAAATCTTTTTAAAATCTCCTTCTTAACAATCAGAAACTAACATACTGTCTAATTAATATGCAACATCGTTTTGTGTGTTGATTGATGATTCCATTTTGATAAAATTATGGCGGATGGGAGGTAGGATGAAGATGCAGTTAGACATAGAAGAAAACAAAAGAGTTGATAGAATTTAGTTTTTCTTCCATTTTATTTATCAATACATATTTCTGAATAAGAAATATACTTCTACTTTTTGGTTGGGTTTGATCAACATAAAGGGTGATCTTGCTGTAGTCAAGAAAAACATGTTTTATACGGCAAAGAAATCCCTTTATCTTATTGCATAATGAATAAAATGGACAGAGGCAGAACTGAAGGAGATGCATGAAATGAGGAATATTTCAAAGATTGCCTGAGCATATCCACTGCTACTGGATAAACATATGGCAATATAAAAGAGCAGGGTCAATGGAGGTGTCATACAGTATAGGCCATGGGAGACCCTGAAGAAGAAAGTATTGAACGGAAACAGAAATAAAACCATTTTGACATTTATTGAAATATAGGATCAAAGTCTTACATGTAAAATTTGGGCATGTAATGACTTTTCTCTAGCTCTAAGACTTATAACAGTGATAATTTGATTTAATATCTTTATCCCAATTTGTCGAAAAGATTTGGACATAGTGCATCAATTATTTTAAAGTTTTGATACAACGAATTCATTCATTGTACTTGTAACTGAGTTTTCTGGTGCGACACTGTTTTATCGGCTTCAAAACTAAGTTTGTGATTTCCAAACCAGATTAAGGTAAGTCAGTCGTCAAATTTGTAAAATCAAGGATTTTTTGGGAAGTATATTTTGGATAAGTACTCATATAGTATGACTCAAAATCGCAGAGAAAACAGGGGGTCAGTGTGTATATTACTGAGCTACGTACGGTACAATTAAGTTGACCTTTTTGCACTTAAATTTTAACTTTTTGGTTAATTACTTAATCTCTAATTTTATTTTATCAGATGTTACTACGTTAATAAATTTAATCTTATTTTACATAAAATAGTTTGAATGATATTTATCATTGAACAAATCTTGCAAATTAATGCGCGTTTATTATTGTGTGACCTTTTTGCACTAAAAAATAACATATTTGGGGTATTAAAAAACTAAATAGGCAATAAAATATTTTCTTATATCAAGCTTTTTAGGAGTTAAGTGCTGATCAGTCACAAAAATCGAGTAGTTTAAGATAATGAAAGAAAAAGTTGGGGTCAGTGATGTTAATTTTGAAATATTGGTCAAAATATGTGATTTTCAGGCAGAAAATGGTGTAAATTTTATCTTGACTTCTTTAATATATCTTCATTTCTTGGCAAAGTGTGTTGAGGGAAGGTGTAAAACTTGTTCTAAAAACATAAATTAAGACCTATATTAAATATTCCTGCAATATCTTAACGGAAAATATTCTCCGAGTAAAAGTATGTGAGGCTAAAGTTTCAAGACATTAAATTTAATAAATGTGCAGATTTGCAGAAATTTCTGCAAAATATCCTTCCACCACAAGAAATAGTCCCTCATAAATCTTGCTTCTTTGTAGATTTTTAAGCAGTTTTTTCGATGAATGTTAAAAAATTTACATTGCTGAATATAAATATTTTATAAAAATTGAATTTTGATAAATATTTTTTAAGTAAGAGGTTCTGCGTGAACTTTTCTAAAAAGCTGACGAGTGACATACCTTAATGAGATCATGTAATATCTTTTAACATCGGTGACTATTTAATCCATTCTTTTACATCTCAGAAGTATTTTTATTATTACAGGGAAAATATGCATTGTACATGTATCTGTAATAAACAGGATTATAGAAATTTTCCATATAATACAACACAATCTTAGCAACTGAAGGCAAATATTTTATTAAGTGTGTGATCTATTTATCAATATGGTTTTCAGCATCTTGCTCTACCTTAATGATTTGCTCCAAGTTCCAATATTTAAATTTAAATTTTGCAAACATGGTTATAAAATTCTTTAAAAGCCAAATAGTTTAGGCACAAAATGCTTATATATTTCCTATCATTTGTAAAGTGTACACTGAATGAGATGTGGAATGTAAGAATTAAAGTATTAAATATGTTTTGGACTTATTCCCTATTCAAATTCAAATTTATCTTCTTAAGCATACGCTTATGCAGATAAATTTGAATTCAACTAGGGAAGGTAAATGTCATACTTATTGGGTTTGCAATCTAATGCAAGAGTATAAGTATCCAAGACAAATTTGACAATTTTAATGAAGGGTATAAGTAACCCAAGAAGAATTGGAAAGGTAAACATCACCTGTTGGGTTTTATTCTAATGTTGGGATGTAATATCCAAGAAGAGTTGAACCAATGTCCAATACCTATTGGGTTTTCTTTCTTATGAAAAAAAAATTGAGTAACCCGAGAAGAATGTCCAATACCTTTTAGTTTATATACTATTGAAGGGATGAAGATATCCAAGAGGAATTGGACAGGTGTCCATTACCTGTTGGGTAGTATTCTGATGAGGGGATTCTCAAGAAACCCAAGAATTAGACAAGTGTCCATTGCCTATTGGGTGGGATGTAGATATCCAAGAGGAGTTGGACGGATGTCCATTACCTGTTGGATGGTATTCTGATGAAACAATTCAAGAAACCAAAGAAGAATTGGACAAGTGTCCATTACCTGTTGTGTGAGATGTAGATATCCAAGAGGAGTTGGACAGGTGTCCAGTACCTGTTGGGTTGTATTCTGATGAAAAAATTCAAGAAACCCAAGAAGAATTAGACAAGTGTCCATTACCTGTTGGGTGGGATGAAGACATCCAAGAGGAGTTGGACAGGTGTCCAGTACCTGTTGGGTTGTATTTTGATGAGGAGATTCAAGAAACCCAAGAATTAGACAAGTGTCAATTGCCTGTTGGGTGGGATGTAGATATCCAAGAGGAGTTGGACAGATGTCCATTACCTGTTGGGTGGTATTCTGATGAAACAATTTAAGAAACCCAAGAAGAATTGGACAAGTGTCCATTACCTGTTGGGTGGGATGTAGATATTCAAGAGGAGTTGGACAGGTGTCCATTACCTTTTGGGTTGTATTTTATGAGGAGATTCAAGAAAACCAAGAATTAGACAAGTGTCCATTGCCTGTTGGGTGGGATGTAGATATCCAAGAGGTGTTGGACGGATGTCCATTACTTATTGGGTGGTATTCTGATGAAACAATTCAAGAAACCCAAGAAGAATTGGACAAGTGTCCATTACCTGTTGGGTGGGATGTAGATATCCAAGAGGAGTTGGACAGATGTCCATTACCTGTTGGGTGGAATTCTGATGAAACAGTTCAAGAAACCCAAGAATAATTGGACAAGTGTCCATTACCTGTTGGGTGGGATGTAGATATCCAAGAGGAGTTGGACAGGTGTCCATTACCTGTTGGGTTGTATTTTGATGAGGAGATTCAAGAAACCCAAGAATTAGACTAGTGTCCATTGCCTGTTGGGTGGGATGTAGATATCCAAGAGGAGTTGGACAGATGTCCATTACCTGTTGGGTGGTATTCTGATGAAACAATTCAAGAAACCAAAGAAGAATTGGACAAGTGTCCATTGCCTGTTGGGTGGGATGTAGATATTCAAGAGGAGTTGGACAGGTGTCCATTACCTGTTGGGTTGTATTTTGATGATGCAATTCAAGAAACCCAAGAACTAGACAAGTGTCCATTGCCTGTTGGGTGGGATGTAGATATCCAAGAGGAGTTGGACGGATGTCCATTACCTGTTGGGTGGTATTCTGATGAAACAATTCAAGAAACCTAAGAAGAATTGGACAAGTGTCCATTACCTGTTGGGTGGGATGTAGATATCCAAGAGGAGTTTGACAGGTGTCCATTACCTGTTGGGTTGTATTTTGATGGGGAGATTCAAGAAACCCAAATAGAATTGGACAATGTACATATGTTCAATTGTTCTTGGGTAGTTTAATCCTTTCGTCAAAATACAACTCAACAGGTATTGGACACCTGTCCAATGCCTGTTGGATACCTTCATTCTGTCCAACATGTAATGGGCATTTGCTTATTATTAATTGGTCACGACTCAAAAAGGTTTCTCCTTAAATACTTAATTTTCTTATTCAAGAAAGGTTGAACAGAGTCTGAGATGTGTTGAGTTGTGTTTTCACAATTCAGTTTTTTTGCACTAAGGTATTCATATATTTTAATATTAGATATTTTGAAATATACAGGTGTTTATCCTTATTGCTAAGAACAAATTAGCTAGGTGTTACAATAAAAGAGCTATATCACAGAAATTGACAAAAATATGGGTTCAAAACCAAAGGTTTTCAGTCTTGTCTGAATTTACCAGCAAATATTGAATATATAATAAATTTGAAATGAATAAAAAACAATAAGAAAAAACCCAATAAAATACGGACAAGAGGATTAATATCCAATAAGATTTGAACAGTAACTACCCAAATAATGCTCTCTCGTGTGTACACTTTTTTTGTATCCAATAAGCAGTACCCAATAGGACTTGAACTTGATGTACCCAATATATAACCAAATGTGTGTCCGTCCGGAAAAAAAGGATTATGACGTCACGGTAAAACTAAAAAAAATGAATCTCGACGAATAAATATCTTTTTTTTTTATACACGCTTACAAACAGTAATTTCTCATTAATATTATACTTACAATGTAAGTATAAATCAATGTGAACAATATCTTGTCATAATAACACTATTTGATCGTAAAATTTAAGCCACATTGATATCGCTGTATTGACCGAGATGACGTCACAAAGACTAGTTTGACACGCAGTTTCTCTGTACTTGAGACTTAGATCAAGCTATTATTGTAGTTTGTAAATATGAAAATTGAAATAAAAAAAAAACCATGCTCAGACTTAAATTGAGTCATGTTTTTGAATGCATTGATCAATATTTCACAGTGTTATTAAACTGAAAACGAAAAGACCTCATATAAGAAGAAATGCACATTTATGAATTAAAGTACTACAATCACAGGAACAATCCTCGAATTATAAAAAAATCAACGATATCCGCTTAACTATAATTTTTAGACACTGGAAGCTTTTGTCCCTACTATTTTGAAAAGTACTGGGAGCGACTTGTGCGCTGTAACATTTTCAGTAATTTTACTTTATTTAAATAAACATTCTGTTAATATACGAAGTTTATCAAAAGATGGCTTTTTATTTAATTTCCGGGCATGGGGGAGTTATTTCTTAAGTGAATCAATTTCATAGTGAACACATAACCGTATATCGTTGAACTTTTAAGCTCTTTGTAGCTTTTTTGTATGCTTTTTTCGTTTTATAGATTTTAAGCTTGACAAGAAATGATGTATGGATGTTAAGTAGATAAGATAACTCAAAATGTATGTACAGGAACTCTTGGGAAAATGTTGAGAAAATGAAAACTTATGTCTTTGCAGCTCTTTTAACCATCTTTACCCGTAAATAGAATAAAATTTCGTTTATGCTTATCAAATCGCATGATGGAAAAAGGTTTGTTAATTATGTAAATTATATATATGTAAAATGCATATAAATAGAAAATGGAATTAAAGGTTCCATCTGTAAGTCCATACTTATTACACCCCTATCTATTTTTTTAAATTTGCATTTGAGCGATCTAAAGGCATGTGCCTATTTAACAATCTTTACCTGTAAATAAAATAAGATTTAGTTTATGCTTCTCAAATCGCATGATGGAACAGGTTTGTTAATTTCACAAGCTTAAAGACTATATCCCGATCCACTTCCTAATCAAGTTATTGCACATTGCTTCAAAATTTTTACAAAAAAACATGTAATGATGATTAAAAAAATGTTTCTGTAACGTTTCTCTGTTTATAGTTTTCCTGTGCTTAAAAGCATGGGATATTATAAGTTATATGTAGATACTTAGAGGGGTAATAAGGAAGTATGCGGGGTCCTTCAAAAATTCAAATATGCCTTTTATCAAGGATCCCAAATATTTCCGTATTATCCTTCGAAGTGTTTCGCACATCACAAATTTATCCTGCCGATGGTCCTCTTGAAGACGTAAGGGCAGATGATACAAACAAACTTCTATCAAAGAATTTGATTTCGTGATTGGAAATCTTTTCAGTTGCAATGCTTATGTAATTTTACATTTTTGGGGTTGTGATAAATCCGTGGGTCTCTCCATACCTCGAAAACAATGAAAATTAGTGATTTCACAGCATTGTGTTGATGTTGTCGTCTGACGCACTGTGACGCCAGGTATGAAGCTCCTTGCAGGGTCAAGTAGAAATAGTATATTGATTGGTTGGTAAATTTCATGTTTACTTTCTGGTTGGTAGGTCACATGGAAAGGCCACATTAGCAATGTAATGTGGATATACAGCATAACATCGTTTATTAAAGTATTTCTCTTCTGCATTTATTATATGACACTGAAAAAAAGAAAATGATTAAAGTTTACATATATCAGATTTGTTAGCATTTTTATATGGAAGAGCTTGAACTACCTGCTTTGAAACTTCATAGCTCATTACAAGATCTTCAGTTAGTCTACTCTTTGACATTGTCTATGCTGACATTATAGTGATTCAGCGATAGTCGCCGACGATCAAAAAAATCGTTGTTGGAGGGTTGGCGATGCCGAAAATCAACAGCTTATCATGTAGGGAAACCAGTGGTCTCTTTATATTTAGGTAATTGAAATAAAAATGCTAAATCTTAATATATATTAGTTTTGTGTACAATCTATTAACAAGGCAGAAACAGAAAAGCGGACAACATATACATGACTTTATACGTTTACATTTCAACCTGTACATAGATCTTTTGAATGTATCCTCCTACCTCTGCAATTTTGCCCCAATAAAAAATAATTTTTTGCATATTACTATCTATTTTGAAAGGGCTTAAATCTTTTTCTACGTTTTAACCCTTAAATGCGCGCATACATGTCAATTATTGAGTTCATTTTTATTAATTCCATTTACATGTATATACGTACAGGCATATACATATATTCACATGATATAATGTATATAAATTGATTAAGTTCATAAAAGAAATTAATCATTTAAAACAAATGTTTGATTTATTTACAAAAAAAATCTAAGTTGTTTTCCTGACGCAAACGCTTCTTAAAATAACCTAAGATATAACTTAAAACAAGTTCACAGTCTTCTTAAAGTTAGGACTAAGATTAAAAAACAAATTGTCATTAGCGAGATATCTCATATTTATAAGCAAATATGTATAACTTATTGCTGTATTGATAAAAAAAAAAAAAAAATTAAATGGTGACTTCAAAGCTGACTGTTGACGTATTTTAAAGGTATGGAATAATAGCAGCGGAGAGGACACATTAAGAGGTTTGATAGGTATTGTTCTCTACTCTATCTGGTTAATACTTTTATTCATTAGGATAATTTAAATAAATACATAGACAATGACACCGTTCTGACATGCATCCTCAGGGAACATCCCATCTCAGACCTGAGAATCAGTGATGCCTCCCCTTACATAACAGTCCATTCTTGTATAATATGTAGAAACTTACTATTACATCCTGTGTCATGGTAACAGTGTTCTTTATTGCATGAACACATTGACTCACAGTCAACACCGTAATTTGGATGCCGACATTTCAGACCACACTTCTCTCTTTGATATCAAGGTTGACATACAGTACCTGTTCAATGGAAAATAAAATAAAATTTTGTTTTTTATTTCCAAGTCATATGTATATTTTAATTGAGTTGACTATGGTATTTTATTTTTTCTAAAGAAAGAAGCCATGTAAAATTTTTATAGACTTGCTCTCATATTGCAATATATACTCACATGCATAAATTGCAGGTTTCTTTACTTTAGATAAAATAGAAATAAATCCGTTGGAAGAGTCTTGTGTGTTTGTTGAAAGCGTTGGAGATCCAGCTGGTATATTTAAACTAATTTGTTTTATATCATAACGACAATTTACCAACGTTATACTTCAGAGAACTAACAAATATCAGAGTACTTATATTCATGAGTTTCAGACTTATTTATTTTACAAGGCAGCTGAGTAACATTATAAGAAATATATGAACTTCCCGATCCCTTGCGTCTGTCAAAGGCTGTCAAGTTAAAAAAATGTGTCTTCATATTTGCAAATTTATTATCTGTTTCTCTGAAATAAAAACTTCATCTATCTTGAATTCTAAATATGCATCAAATTGTGAGGCTGTTTAGAATTTCGTTAATTCCGGTAATCAATGAAGGATACGGAGATAACGAACAGTATTCAATCTCAAAGTCAATAAAACAATATATAAATGGTGCCTGTTTTGGAGGGTAACAGTTGAAATTGACACCCCAAGGAAAACCATTGTCAACCGACGCGTCAGCGGATGTTGACAATGGTTTTCCGAGGGTGTCAATTTCAACTGTTACCCTCTAAAACAGGTACCATTTATTTTATTATACTGAATGTCTTCTTGATTTACTATTCATCAAAACAAAAAAACAAAAACGTCGATCATCTTTACGTTCATGTTTAGAAAGCTTGAAAACTTCCCGCTAGTTCTAAAAAGATTTACTGACCTCTTTATGTTTTTTGATACTCTACGAGTCCTTTATCATCTAAAGTTTCGTAATTTCTGCACTCGCAAGCATGTTTCGTCTGTCGTTTGTTATTGTCAAGTACGCTACATCGGACGCAAGCTTTTATTGGCGTTAAGTTTATTCCGGTTCTTTCAAACGCGCAACTGACGTTTTGAGAATTCTACGATGAACCGTTCGCGCATAAATTCCACGCATGTCAAATTAACGTTGTGTTACCCGTTGTCACGTGTGTTGCTAAGGCTGAGCGTAATAGAACGGATTGTTAACTGCGTCTAAACCAATCAGATTTTAGTATTTAACATGAAAGTATAATAATACAAAATAAGAGCAGAGCAAACACGGACCCCTGAAACATCAGAGGTGGGGTCAGGTGCCATGGAGGAGCGAGCATCCCCTGCTGACCGGTCACACCCACCGTGTGCTCCTTGTCATGATCAGGAAATAACGGAAAAAATCCGTCGTCAATTCAGTGTATAAATAATGGACTAACAATCAGTATGAAAAACGTCAATGTCATATTAATTAACGGGTAGTGATAGATATATGCATTATGTTTCAATTCTCGTAACAGTTCAATTATCAGTTAACCTTGGACTTTCAGTAAGATGTGACATTCTCGACATAGCATAATTAGTATCTGAAATTTACACAGCTTTCATTCACTGTTGAAATATGCATGCCTTTTGGGATAGTAATTCGGGCGAACGTCAACGAGTGTAGCAATTATTCAATATCCAATATCTAGTACGGCAAATAGGTTGGGCGTAAGTCGTGTCATCATTTTCAACAACAATTTAAAGTTCTTGATCATGATGTTATTAATTTTATAACCAATGAGAATCACTTCGCCATTTGACATACCGTTATTACGTATCGCCGAGTTTCCACGCGTTACTGAAAGTCCGAGGTCATTATCAATTGAGAATTGTCTACTATTACGACAAGTATAACAATATGCGAAACCTTGAATTTGGCAACCCCCCCCCCCTCTTTTGTTTCTTATATCTTAAAAAGTACTTCATAGAATACGTACCTTCAAATCCATATATAAAACTACAGTACGCCCGTGGACAGTTACCTGTCAGTTGACAACCTTTTCCGTAGCTTGGATAGCGGCATTCAATTGTACAATTTAATCTTAATCCAAAATATCCCACCTCACATTCTGTAAGAGTAATAATCTAATAAAACCTTTAATATTAATAACACAGTAACACAAATAAATAATCATTGACTATAGTTAACTTTATCATGTATGTATTGATATAACTTGGAATTCAACAATCTCCTTTGCAGTTACGATTTTGTTGAGTTTATGGTCTCTTTACTGACCTATTTTAGAAAATTTATCTTATCGTTTGGTCTAATTTTACCTAATAAAATCATTTGTTTCATATCAACTGTTTCATATCAATTGTAGGTCTCTGCTTTTTAAACTTCATGTTAATGTTTAATGTTCCAACGTCTTAAATTTAGCAATACAGATACTCATGGTGGGTGTGATCGGTCGAAAGGGGATGTCTACTCCTCCTAGGCATCTTATCCCAACTCTGTTATGAGTCGGATGTCCGTGTTTAACGCACTTTTCATAGACTTGTATGGTTAATTAATGCTTTGAGGTTGACCAATGTTTGATTATTTCATATTGAAATAGCCTTAGCGCATTTGATAGTCACTTTCGCCTACTCAAGTAGTGATTTTTTAAATACATTGTTTAACCAAAATTTTGTCAAACAACTTTGGTTTATATATGCCCTAAAGCAAATCACACAAAAATAATATTCAAATATTAATAGTTCCCTCAAATGATACATATAAAAATCGTTCATTTTATATGGAGAATATATTAAATACTGAGGCATCCCCCTAAACAATGATGAACTGTAGCAAAAGACTACCCTTAACCAGAAAAACAACTTCTGAATAATTTTATTTGGATATGACTGCACTTCATTACATTTAGATAATTTTGGTTTTAGGTGGTCTTTATATTGAAAATGTTGAAAATATGTATTCAATTTTTCTTCTCAAAATTATTTTAAGATTCAACGAGCTATCCTAAATTTATCCCGCCGATTATAGGAACTTGTTTGTCAATAACTAAGTATTACCTCTTTTTTCTTTTTTTTGTTATAAATTGCTCAAACGTAGAGCTTGCTCTTGTCTATCGAATCAGCTGAAAGTTGTAAAACCCGTATGCAGGTGATGGAGGTATATTTCTGTATAAGTAAGGTAGATTTGCAATTAAAAAGTTAAAGTCATTACGTTTAATATACATCTTGGATGTTATGTTACCAATGACGTTGGTTCATGAGTCCCATGTTTGTGCATATAATTTCCAACATAACAAATATACAATTTTTTTATTCTATTAAAAATGATAGTTGAATAAAAATAATGAATAAATCTTTAAAATCTACTTAAAGACTAGACAACCATTGTAGCCTTTCGTCTACATGGAAGCATACTTCTCGCATCTCTTTGTATAGTTTTACCTTGTGATTTACCAGTGTTTAGAACAGAATCTAATAATGATGGATTAAAATCACGTTTTTAGCTGCATTGCACAATACTTTGAGGATAAAAATGGCACCAATGATTCTCTAAATGTTAACTATTGCAAAAGTAATTTCCCTATACATTTTTTGACGTCGAAATAAGTAATAATAACAAACACAGTGTTATTGCATATGAAACATTACTACTTTTCTTTCTTTTATTATTTGTTTATTGTTTAGCCTCCGAGAAATTATCACTCATATGGAGCTTCACCGCTTACATGTTGGGAGCTGCAAAAAACCACGCACGGTAACTCCCAATTCCCGCCTACATTTTACAACATTTTTTGCAATATTGCTGACAATTTGGCCATAAAATCTTTGTTTAATACAAAGAATAGTTCAATGGTAATAGATTAATTATTTTAATTCCAGTGCTAAATAATACAATACCCTTAATTCCAGCTCTTGAAATGTAGGGAGTACATAAATCGGGCTATAGACCATTACCATATTGTGAAATAGTCTTGAATATGAATAAATGTTTTTTTTAAATTCTTTTCTAATGTTTTAAAAGACTTTAAAAGCATAATTACATTAGTAAAACACAATGTTTCACTTGAAAAGCACTTGGAAATTGCTGAAAAAATAAGCATTTTTTTCGTTTTTTGTATACAAACATATGTACCCCTCTGAAACACAAAAAAAGCTTTGGTATGTGAAATGACAGTCAATGTAACCCGTAAAAAGGAATTTTTCTTTCACGGGGGGGGGGGGGGGGGGTGAGGGGGGTCTAAAATATTTTCCCTTTCTCATTGCTTTCAATAGTGAATAACTCGACTTTTACCTAAATTTTAGAGTTATTTCTCGTTGTTTTCCCCCTAAAAATAATGTTTTATGAAAATCCATATGATTATCAATATAAATATCTAAAAAAAAAATCATCATTGAGTCAAATGCTGACTAGTGTTTTTCATTCTAATTGTTTGTCCATTATTCATACACTGAATTGACGAAAGATTTTTCCGTTCTTTCCCGATTATGACAAAAGAGCACACGGCGGGTTTGACCGGTCAGCAGGGGATGCTCACGACTCCATGGCACTTGATCCCACCTCTGATGTTTCTGAGGTCCGTGTTTGCTCTGCTCCAATTTTGTATTGTTTTATGGAATTTGATATTGAATACTGTTCGTTATCTCCATATCCTTCTCGAATATCTTAACTTTTGAAATTGACTTTAAGGTAGTCGGTAGAAAAATACTATTGCACGCAAATCTTTTGTTCTATAATCGGCAATCATGACCATTAAGTAGTGAGGATTTTTTTTTCGTGCCGGTACATAATGCAACAAGCATCTCAACTCCATCAGACTCATCGAAGAAACGGTTTCCACAATCCATAGTGTGATTCTAGCTCCTGTTGTTCGCAATTCTATAGCAGACGTTCTACTTAATGCGTCACTCGGGCTCTTTATTTCATTGTTATATGAGTTCTCTGTATTTGACTTATTGTGTATGGAATAAACAAACTGTATTTTTTATATCCATGTAAAAATTGTATTGACAATCTGCTCTGAGATTCATAAAAGTTTCTTAGAATTAAAGTTACTTAATAAGTTTATCTTTGCATAATCTTTTCAAAGTATGTATTTTGAGTTGGTAATATGAAATCAAATTCATGATATCTTCTTCTTCAGATCATTTCCAATAATGAAAAAACTTTCATCAAAACAAGGAAGTTTAATTAATTTCTCTGCAATATAACGGCTATCTGAAAAGAAAGGGATATTCACTTACAAATAAAAAATCACGAGCCTTGTAAAATACAAACTAAATCTTATGATTTTTTTTCCATCTCATTAAAAGACTTTGTGGTATCAAATGCAGAGATGCCGAAATTAGAAGCGGGTAATTCTGATAATTTTTTTAAAACAAAAACGTTAAGTTCCTCCTGAGGATATTTGTAAGGTACATGCAGATCTGAATAGTACTTCCACTTTAACAGAAGTTTAATGAAAATATATGAGAGTCATTTTATCTAGAAGGATGAAAAACAATCACTATCATTGCCCAAATGGAACATACTAATAATATCGTACAGAGTTGACAAGGTCAGGAAATAAATGTTAAGAAAATGTAAAATTTATTCATACTACATGTACATGTAGAATAAAAAAACCCCATCTTTTTAACAATTTTGACATATTTTCTTAACTAACCTTTTGTTAAAAAAGTGAAAATAAAAAAAAAAAAACAACTACCTGAATATAAAAACCGCAAAAATCTTAAAAATGTAAAATCTCAGATGCCTGGCAAAAACAAGGTTTGGATCGGAGTAGGTGATAATGTGAACGAATCAAAGCCTTTAAAGTTGCCCGTACATGTGCACTATCATCCCATTTGTTGACCTCTGAAGGAATATTATCCCTAATCAAACTAGTGCTAATTGTAACGGGAACCGTTACAGATGTTCCCCAAACGCTCCCCAACTCCTTTTCGGTGCCATATTCCCTGTAAGCTTCATTAAATAAGACAAACTCTGTGCATTTTTGACTTTAACAACGTTTTCCCAGAAGGATACCAATTACATTCAATTTTTAGCATTGCACCCAAGCGCATGTGAATGCATGTGCGTTATGACCATATCATCTTGTCTACAGTATTTATATATTTTAATATACTATATATTAAAGCATTCAGTCCAAAAGTAATAAAAATCACTCATTCAAGTGTATTTTTAATTATACTCGTTTCAAATGCATGCACGTGCGTGCACGTGCATGATGATCATACCTTCTTGAAGGAGTCCCTTACATCTATCTATGTTCTAAATCCCATCCTGTTTAGTTGAAAAACAAGGGAGTTATAGCCATTTAAAGTTTCAGCCGATCAGATTGCAGCACACATGCATGCACGTGATTTCATGATTTTTTTATATCATTTTGTAGGATATCCTAATGCATGACTATATTTTTAATTTCAAAGAATTTCGTCAAAAAACAAAGGAGAAATAGCCATTTAAAGTTTCAGCCAATCAGATTGCAGCACACGTGCATGCGCGTGATTTCATGATTTTTTTTTATATCATTTTGTAGGATATCCTAATGAATGACTATATTTTAATTTTCAAAGAATTACATCAAAAAACAAAGGAGATATTGCCATTTAAAGTTTCAGCCAATCAGCTTGCAGCACGCGCACATGCGCAAGCTTTCATGAAAATTCTTATATATCGTGCGGTAGATCTTCAAAATGTAGGACTATGTTCAAAGTTTCAAAGGATTATGACAAGAAACAAGAAAGATATTGAGACTTTAGTTTCAGCCAATCAGAGCGAAGCGCACGTGCATGCTCGTGAGATCTTGCTATTTTGACCATGCTACCTTGTCTATACTACTAATGTATCCTTACATTATGAGTTTCAAAAGAATTCATCAAAAAATAGAAAAGTTACGGCAATATCCATTATATTGGTCATTTCACGTGTTGCACGTGCGCGCTCTTGCAAGCACGTGCGCGCAAAATGACCTTCGTTCGGCAACTCTACATAACATGCCTACTGACCCTAAAAAGGTTTCACCTAAGTCGGATGTGTAGTTTACAAGATCACTCGTGGACAAAATTTTCCCAGGAAGAAGAAAAATAATAAGAATAACTAGATGCGTTCTTGTTGCTAGGGCAACAAGTAGGTCTTCCGCCCGACTTTTCGTTAGAAATCTCTGCTCCGTCAGGCCATGAAATAGATTTCAGAATGTATTTTTATCGTTTACTTTCATTGACAGCAGTCTCTGAACATAGATCGTGATTTTTACAGTTATTCCACAAAATATCTCAAAATATAGCTTTTAAAAATCGACAAAATCTTCCATAATAATAAAAAAGAAAGAAAAATCATATGCAACTGAAAAAAGACAGAAACAAATAAAAAAATTTTTGCAACGCCCCCAGCGGGATTCGAACCCCCGACAGTGAGACAAACTTTAGATCGGTCATATCTTTGCAACAAATGCACGCATGAAAATGTTGAAAACATATTTAGAGTTCTTGAAAGATACTCTATCAACCCTGTGATTTCCAAAGAAAAATAGTGAAAAACAAAAAAGTTGAAAAATTAGACTTTTAGAATTCACTTCCGTTTGCGACCGGAAGTCAGAAAGACGAAAAATGAAGGTCGATCAACACATCTACATTCGATGTTCTATCACGTCCGTAAGTTTCAGTTTTATATCTGTTACTGTTCTCGAGAATTTTTTGCGACAAAATTCCATTTAAAAAATACAAATTTCCCCAAAAATCGCGAACGGAAGTGAATTTCGAAAAAGTGAGGGACACCCCTGGAGATATTAATATGATGCATTATCCCTGAAAGTTTCGTTCAAATTGAACTACGTACAGCTGAGATATGACCTGTACTATGAAAAGTGGAATAATAATAATAATAATAGAAAACAGAAGAAAAACAATAAGGTCTTCCGAAGGAAGTCGGAAGACCTTAATAATAATAAGAAACAGAGTAAAAACAATATGTTCCCCAACTTCGTTTGGGGAACATAATTAAGATCAAGTTGCATTTCGTTCCACTGCAATGATTTTTACAGAACCGATGGCCTTTTAAATTTTCATTACTTTTTTTTAGCATTGTAGATGTTGAGATGAATTTAAGTACAGTTTGCGACTTAACACTGGTGTGTTATGGAGGAAGTTTTACTTTTAATCCGCTCCGATGATTTTTTTTTTCATTTTTTTACATTGCATTCTTAAATTATTGGGAAAAAAATTACATTTAGCAATAAAGGACTTGTATTACCAATGCAATAATTTCAGAATGCTATTTTTTAAATATGTGACTATGAGTAAGATACATTGCTTAGCTCGAAATTAAGGTCATCAGAACAGTTTTATTCGACGGTTAAAATACTACTTTAATAAAACTTTCCGAACAAAAGTTGCATATATTTCCTTCAAATATCTGACACGAAATTATGAAATGTTTAAACGTTGAAATACAATTAAATACATAAGATTTTGATTAGTTTGATAAAATGCAGAAAAGAGTCTCTATGAACATGTCGGTATAAGGCAAGGAATAAAAAAACGTTTTAATTGGTTGAATAATTAAAAAAAAAATTCACATCAATACTTTGGAATGGTATTTTGATTGTTTCCTGCGTTTACTTTCAATCCAATTTTTTGCGGAAGAGAAAAAAATCTAAAGTAACCTTCAGATTTTTTGACAGCTTTCAATTCATGCTTTTGCGTATATTACATAAGACCTTGATTTGCTTTTCGTGTTTGAAAATAGTCGATGCTTTGACGTTATCAAGTTGCATTGTCCTTTTTCTATTAACAAATGACAATTCGAAGTCAAACCTACACTCTCGTTTGTATGAAACAAAGCAACGCCTTTGCTATGTTTCCATCAATAATAATTAATCTGTGTAGCACTGGGTACATCAGACAATTAGTAAAAAGAGCATGTGGATGTAAAAATAGTAAGTTTGTAAATTGCTAGCTTGTTTAACTTTATAGTAAAATAATATATAATGTAAATCGAGATGTTTCAATTTGGTATATTTCTGAATGTGAAGTGACGCAACTTTATTATTTTCATTTGATAATGTTTTTATCTTCCTGACACAAAAGAAGGAGAAGGAATTTTACAAAACAATGTCCACAAATATACCACCAGCAATATTGAAGCAATGACTGTAAGGACCATAATACCAGTCAGAAGAATATTTTTCATTCTTTCTGCCGATTTCTCAGACATCGGATTGTTCCTGAAGCTTTCCGACTCATCTCCTGTCAATTAAAGACAACTTAGATGTTAAAATAAGAAATTATTAGAAATCAGAAAAGAACTTCTGTAAAATCAAACTTCCAAAAGTGAAAAGAGGTGCCATAAAGGCTTTTCCATTTATGAAAATTATCCAATGTTTCAAACTATTGTTGATAACCTGGCATACCTTACAACCTAGAAAGGGAATCTTTAAACAGTTAAATATATACCAATTCAGATATTGATTGTTTTTTGTTTGTATCATCTGTCCTTAAAATCAAAATTGTGGGTCTTTTGGATGAGATCTGAAACTCCGAGGCCCCGTGTTATGCTCAATAACCCTGAGTGACGGAGAGGATATGGAGATAACGAAAAGTATTCAATATCAAAGTCCAAAAAACAAAACAAAATAGGAGCAGAGCGAACAAGGACCTCGAAACATCAGAGATGGGATCAGGTGCCATGCAGGAGTGAGCATCCCCTGCTGACCGGTCAAACCCGCCATGTGCTTCTTGTCATTATTGGAAAATAACGGAAAAATCCGTCGCCATCCATACTTATAAATTAACAAATTTTGCAAATAAACTCTGAAACGGCTGCACAAGAGTTCTTACTTAAGCCTGTAGGAATACACTAGGTATAAGATGATGTCCGTAAACTATATTCAGATTTCACTTGCATAGTAATTATCGTAAATTTAATTAAAAGTCTACTTTCATTTTCGGTTAACAGCCTCGAAATAGCACTAAAGAGGGTAAAGTGTGGCGGATCTAAGTAACTGGCATTAAAAAAAGCTGACGATAAGCAAACATTTTATTTATTTCATAAAACGTCATTAATGAATTATTCAATCAAAACTTGATTTAAGTGGTATAAAAAAATAAGTTCTGATCATTGATTACAAAACAAAATGTGCAAATCCTTTCCGTTTATTTCCGATCTCGCTATTTGTTGAAAGTTCTAGAAATCAAGTGGCATCGAACCCGATTTAAAAAAGAAAATCGAGACAATTGTTTATCATGATCGGACATGGAAATTAATGTAAAGAAACTGGTGACACAGTGAGTTTGTGTATATATCTTAGTAAGTTGTGCAAATGTTTTATTAAAAAAAAGTGTCGATGAATGGCCATGTTTATTTGTTTAGACATATAAAATGGTACAATTTTGACTTTTAATGTGTTCCTTGATGAGTATTCTGCATACATTATTTAAAAAAAATATATTTATACCTTTTATGCCCGTATATACATATGGGATGAAAACAAAGTTTTTTTTAATATTTTAAAATGCTGATAAATATATGAAAATTATAGTTAATTGTGTAAATTCATTCTCTTATTCTTGACGTAAATGGAAACAGACCATCTGAAGCATAATAAGCAATAATACACATGTAGCTCAAACTATATTAAAATAAAGTCTAACATATAAAGAGAAAATACCGATGAGCAGATGTAGTACATTATGTATAAGATAGTACAACCAAGCGCGGGTCCAGATTTTTTTTTCCAAAAGCAAGGGGGGGGGGGGGGTTTGACCCCAGTCAAAAAAAAAATCCATTCCAGAAATTTCTTGACAAGTTTGATCCAAGTTTTCGAGGAAGGGTTTTTTTTTGGATGCGTGTCCAAGGTCACTTTTACTTGGGGGGGGGGGGGGTCCGGAGGACACCCTCTAGATCCGTGCATGTACAACAGAATAAAGTTGCTTTATAACATGTAAGAAGAAGAGGTCTTTAATGAAAATGATATTTGTAGAAGTAAAGAAAACCAACAAAACGGAGTGTATTTCTAACAATCATTTATTTCTCCTCCTAAACTTATTGTGGAACTTTGAAATATTTCGTCATGCTGTAGGCCTATTCCTGTGTAATAAATCTCAGATAGTTTTTGAAAAATAGTTCTAGCTGTTAGCAGTAAAAGTAATGAATTTATCCCGCGCTTGCGCGGGATTTCAGCTAGCTTCTTTGTATTTATGATGGACAACCTATTAGTATGAAAAACGTCAGTCAGTATTTTACTCTATGAAAAATTGTATTTGCTGACAAGGTCATTGTATCGACCATAGAACTTACGAAATGAAGACTTTAAAAGAGACCGCTGATATTCTTGTTTCATCAACTTGCTTGTCAATAATTTACCTCGTTTTAGAAATTGTTCATACGTAGATTATCTCTTGCGTATCGAATCAACTGAGATATATACACTCCGTATGCAGGTGATGGAGGTATATTGCTGCATAAGGAAGGGAAGTTGACGATAGAAAAGTTAAAGTCATCACGTTTGTCATATACATGTACCTTGGTTGTTAGATTACCATTAACGTTTTTTTCAAGTGAAATATCCAAGTATAAAACAGATGTGTCAGACTCTGTGGTATCTTTTATCTCAAGGTCGCTAGGATATATGGTATTGACGTAGGAATGGAAATTACCATTGCTAATTTACAACACCTCGTCGATATATCTAAATGTCGAGTTGAGGGCCACAGCAAGTTTTTTCTTGTTATCACGCATAAGATTTTGCACAAATTCTGCATCATTTGAATACAAAATAGGTCTGCTAATAACGTGGTGCAATTGGTATCCATGGGAATTTCAATAGATTGTTGGAATATCTGGTCTCCAAAAACCACATAGATACTGTCAATCAGAAACTCAATCATCATTTTGATGTCAACTGCAGAGTATTTGTGTGTGCAATCAGAATGTGTTTTAACAAAATAATTTTGCAAATGACCAATGACGTTAGATTTCGAAATCTTTACCGGCATAGATAACGTCTCTTATTATTGAAAAAAAGTTCTGGAATGGGACGTTAAACAATACTATTTGTATGACTATGTCCTAAGATCAATTGGTGTGTGCAGTGAAATCTTAGAAACACAATATTGTATAGGTAATTACAGTAACTATGATTGGCCAAGATGTAACACGTATAAATTTTTGACAAAATACATATATGTTGATCTAAAAGCATTGAATTTCATTTAAGTATCGCAATAAGTATTGAGGCTCTGATTGAATGCTTTAAGTTTACCTTCTGTTTTCTGGCTGATTGATGAAGAGACATGAAAATCTGGACTCGTGATGTGCTCTTTATTAAAAGTAATTGCATCTAAATAAGTCATCGTAGTATATACATGAAAACTATCTCTGCACTGACAATATTGTATAAAATATCAAAATTTAAATATGGATTAAAGGTTTTTGCAGATATTGTTGCGTTGATTGATACAGGAACAGATGACATGTCAAATACAATTTATTTTCCTGATTAAGCATAATTATGAAAATATTTAATATTTTGTAACTTCCTATTCCAATGACACATACTCTCTCTCTCTCTCTCTCTCTCTTTCAACGATGTGAACAACAAACACATAAAAAGTATAATTATCCGCACACATTAATTCTAAAAATATTGATCATAGTTCAAAGATTCTAAAACAATATATGTTTCAAAAAACGTATAAATTTTTAATTTGCGAAGTTTAAATGAAATCGATGAGTAAAACGCCCACCTTTTCCTTTTTGCATATTCTAATATATAGCTTAATTTGTAACATTCCAGGAGATTCTGAAAGGAAATATCGGTTATTATTTTTCAAAACATTTAATCAACATAACACGCAATAATTATTAGGAAATTTTGTCCATTCTATTACTGTAAATCTGGATTTTTTCACTTTGGTTTATTTTTGCGAATAAAGACCAACAAACTGTTGATTAATTTTTACGTTTCAAAATTTTGCAAATTGTCATTGGTGTAAAATTAAAGTTAGAATAACGATATCAGTAAAAACGTACGCGTGTATCTGTATTTATCAGCAACGACATAATTATAATATTAGGAAACATTTGGATCATCAATATTTTTGTCTTTCACTCGTGTCATTTAACGCTAGCTTATTTTCTCTTTCTTGAGAATTTTTAAATTTCAGAAAGAATTGATGACCTATACAATAAGATATAAAATCGCTCAACTTTAATGATAATCAAAAACCTGTTTAAATGCGCTTAAATTTTTATGTTATTCAATGCATCAAACAGGTACATGTACAGTGTACACTACATATACAAACAGGTAAAGGTTTTGATCAACGTTACTAAGTGAATATTAAGTTTTTTTTCTGTGATATCTACTCGTATATCATGTAGCCGTTCTCCTGTAAAAAAAAAAATAAAGCACCTTTTAAAATAAATATTTTCAAATATTAGACGGGAGTGCCTGAAATATTGTTAAAGTGTCAAATATATACCAACTTTTTCATTTTTACTATTCATTCAGGAAATCAACAAAAACAGATTCACTTACCGGTACCTTCTTTTGGTCACACTTTACCTTTTGGTAACAAAATAAAATTAAAGAAAAACAACTTTGTCTTAGATGAAATTTGAAATATACTTGCACCAAATAATTGAAATATATTGTCTTGTTGAATTATAAATTTTATTCAATCTAAACTGTCATGTACATATAGGTGTTTGAAGCTAAGAATTAACCGTAAATCTGGTACATGACTTAGTTTGTTTACTCCTGTTTTCCTTTATTGATTTTTTTTTTTACATGTACTCAAGAGATTCATTTTATAAGGAAAACAAATGAATTATAAAAATCATTTAAGAAACTATAAATTTGATCTCGTTGTTTGCCAGTCAATTTGTTCCTTTTTTTTAAGATAACATTTAATTAATATCTGATTTGTCAATAGACCAGAATTTTTTTTTTTTTTTTTTTTTTACAATATTTTAGACAAGAGAAGCATTGAGCTTTCCCCAGTCATAGATAAAGAATAAAAATCATTATCTAATACAATTGGCTTTGTTGTTGTATGAAATATGTAGTATTTATGATTATTTTCTTCTGTTGCAATTTTTTGGAAACTCCATTATACATGACAGATCCAAACATTCTCAGAATATTGCATTAGCATTACTAGTCCCATAAAGACAAGTGTACTTTCAACTGATTTTCCAATAAAAATTGTAGAACGAAAGCATTTCAAATAATAAGACAAAAAAAATACCATAAAAGAAGTTGTTTTACGCGAGAAAAGAAGTGACTTTTGATCTCGAGTACTGTTTGTTTTCTCCATATGTTTCATTCAAAATAAAAAAAAAAATAAATTAAGAAAAATGAAATTTGATATATCTTATATAATAATCAATACTTAAATAGAATTCGATACATCTCATCTTCAAATTAAAACTAAAAGTAAACATATCAATCTTTACCTAGAAAGATTATAAATCATTTATTTGTGAGAATCAGTGAAATGAACATGAGCAAGACGATACTTTTTCATGGTGTGTTATCTTTATGAAAAGATCTTGTATTTCACTGACATAAAAGTGTTTTTTACGGAAGCCCATTTAGGACAAATTTTTGAATTCATTTTAACGAATTCAGTTCGTTATAACAAAATAAAGAATTCGTTATAATGAATTAAACGAATTTGTTATAACAGATTAAAATCGTTATAACAAATTCAAAGAAATGGTTAAAATGAATTAAATTCGTTATTACAAATTCGACAATTCGTTATATCGGATTCAAAAATATTTTTCGATAGATCCTAAATGGGCTTCCGTAGTTTTTGTACCTCAACATTTGAATAATTCTTACCACAGCAGTCTTGTCTATTGTAAATCAAAACTCTTTCAACAATGCTGGTGTTGATTAAACTGACTTTTAGCCACGGATTTATCTGCAGGTTGGTGTGAGTTAAATTGATATTATCTCCTACTTCACATCTTGCTGATCCATCTATTGCATTCGAAGCCTTAAATTTGGCACTGTCATCAAACACTGAACTTGAACTAGCTGTCGTCGCCACCACTTTTGCAAATGAAATACAGTATCATTAGTCAAATAGATAAAATACATATCAAGTCTACTTATTTAAACAAGTATATATATAAATATGTAATATGTGTGTTTATGCTATCTGTGCTTTAAATTCTATATTATTATATATTTTGTGATTATATACTTAAATCTGACTATGTAATCTAATAAGCCATATGGCTTAAGCTGAAGGAATACAAAAATTAAAAAAAACATTATCAATAGGAATCAGGGAACAAATTCTTAATTATCCATTTAAATGTCAATATGAAGACATGGTTTTAATATGTGCGAATAAAAGCGTTCTTTATTAAGCCTAAATATGAACATAAGCTATTTTAAGCACACATATCTGTGTAACAAAGTGACGTTTTAGTGACTTGTGATATACTCTGCGCTTGCACGCGCGTGTTTGTTTATGTTTGAATCCGAGCGGTACGTCGGTTTACCCAAAATGGATCCACATGGACCCAGGTGGACAAAATAGACAAATGAACTTAAATGGTGATCAAATGGAATATTAGATGTGTATTATCATATTTTATTACTTATTCAAAATGATGAAAAATGATGAAATAACACTCACCAATGGAGTTTTAAATGAATTATTAATTTCTAATATTGTATTTTAAAACATGAATTATTTTTCATACTATTCTATATATCGTCAAAATTATTGGGGGCATGGCCTCTCGCACCCTTCCTCCTCCACTCTCTCCAAACAGCCATGGAAACTATATACCTCAGTTTCGTATTCAATTATGTGCAAAAGCTATTTAAACTAGGAAAAACAATCCTATTTTTAAAAATAAAATTTAGGAAAATAGTAATACATGCATTAAAATATTTTCATTTTTAAGTTCATTATATTCACTTAAAAAAGTAACAACTTGAGCATGTGTATTATATTTTATTTTGGTCCATTTGATTTCCAAATTGGGTCCATTTAATTTTCCATTTGTTTCCATTTGGGTAAATAGTGTGTGCGTAGATGCGTGGGAGTGAGGCTGCTTCACTTAAAATAAAATTCCGAAAAAACGCGTCACACTATGTCTACCGCCACAAAATGTCTGCCTTTCTATCCAAAATTTTGTCACATAATGTTCCCCGCCAAGTCCATCGCTAAGAAATGTCTATTTTTTTCCCGAAAAAAATTGTCATATAATGTTTGCAGCCAAGAAATTTCCGCATTTCTTCCAAAAAGTCGTCATATTATGTGTGCCGCCATGAAAGATATGACCGCCTTTCTTTTAAAAAAAATCATCATAATATGTCCGCTGCCTCGATATATTCTTCTTTTCCCGTTAATCATAATTTGTCACTTAATAAGAAATGTCCTTCAATAGTTCAGATTGAAATATCGTCTCTTATGTCCGCCTTCAGGAAAGTACTCGTTTTTCTTCAGAAAATAATTGTCACTTTTTAACTGTCGTCACAATTCTTTTGCTTAAATGCAATTAAAAACACGCAGGGATAATAAGAAAGCATACAGAATTTTCTACTTTTTCTTTTCTACTTTGACTAAATCAATGCAACATTATGACATCATATTTTCGTAATACTGGTATTTAAAAATGTAATTTAACAGAACAAAATAAATAGAAACATGTTAACATTTACAAAAATAAAATGTTTTGATTTTGTTATTCTATATCTATCATTTTGAAATCCACCACCGATGACGTCATATGTGTACATCAAGTAGCTTGGGAATTGATCATGTCATGTAAAGAGAATTTGGCTAAAACGACATGCACAACGATAAGTAAAATGGAGTTTAAAAGCAAATGTCGTGAATATTATGTGAAATTCATATGGAGTTCGGCTAATTAAACAGGTATGCTAATTTTATTTTCATCGATTATCTTCTCTTTCGACAATAAGCTAAATACATATCCTGGTCGGCCTTTCCTCTGTCATTTGTGACAAAAATAATGCAACAGAACAACAATAAGCTGGATATTGAAAAAAAAAAAGATTTGTACAGATCGAAAGTTTGCCTTCTAAAATACTTTGAAAGTGCTGCTAGAATCCCAAGTTAAGCATGGTTTTACGAAAAATCTTGTTTCATATGTATAAAATTCAAAACATCGGGTAAGATTTCGTACGAATGTGCGGAATAATTCTTTTATTGACAGGACAATGGGATTCTAACAGCAACTTTAAGACAAAATAGATGTTTTTCGACAATATTATTTAATGAAAGTGATTAGTAAACTCCGGGATATTGTTGTACTGTAAATTTTTTTATTAAGGAACATGTTGCTATTATTAGAAGTAACGTGATGCAGTTGTGGCGATGCACGTCTTTGCGTTAGACACTCTTTGATCTTTATGTAATAGTTGATAATAGTTCACGTTTATCCATGGTTTTGGTAAATTATCAAATTTAATTTTCTTTTCAAATTCTAAATTTACCTAGAAATGATTTACATGCTTCCTTAACATACCCGCGCAGACTAACGATTTGTCGGGGACAGAAGTATACAATCCTCATTGATCCAAATTCTAAATTTTAGACTTCTTAACAAAGGTTGACCTTTACAGACTTGAACACACTTTAATTCAAACCAATACACAATTGTTCCTTTTTTTTAATTTCAAATCATGTGAATACACCATACAGTGGGTAACGCGTTGCTCGGCTGCTCATGGCTGCAGGTAGGTATCAGTTTTTTCTTTGACTCCTGCTGCTCCACCTAACAGTTTGATAAGGAAATTGGGTATTTAAAAAGCAATACCTGCATGTATGTTGTAAAATATATATCATATAAAAATTAACTTACATTGATATTATATTAACATCCTCAAATAGCTTAAAAAATAAAGTCGGTCCAGATTTATTTTCAAGCAGATTGTTCTTAAATACGACAATGCTGTCTATTTATTTCTCTCTCCATATCATGTTTAATTCAACTAAATATTATTTCTTCGATTATAAAACAATTCAATTTTCAATTTTAACCAATGTGTATTTAAAAAAAAAAAGAAAAAAAAGAAAACATAATGTCGTTTATATACATTATCTCTGAATCAATGTACGAGGGGCATTTCAAAAGTTCTGGCAACTGTTTAATAAAAAGTTAACCGTTTTACGGAAATTATTGAGTTTGATATCATTGGAAATATCAGAAAAATATACACATATTGTGACGTCACCTTATAATTTTTATGACGTAATAACTCCGAAAATGACGTCAGAATATAGAATGTTTAGCATACTGAAAAGTTGCGTTTTTATCCACATGAGACGATCGTAAAAGTGCTGCCAAAGGCTTATTTGAAAAAATATTTCAAAGAAAATTTTAATTTGCAAAGAGGTTGAGTAGGACTATGATACTGTTTATCAGCAATTCCATTATTCGTTGTATGGTTTGTTTACGAGCACGGTTTATGTCCGGTTATGCTACCATAAACATTCATTTAAGATTTTTTTTTACATTATACGGTTGGATTTTCTGTCTTTTATATAGCTCTCCATTGTTTGAAATAAAACATGTTCTGTATTAAACTGAAGTATATTAATGCAGTTTTCATGAAATGTATTTTGAGTAACAGGACTCTTACC